>NC_051154.1:104851593-104866593 GCF_013339745.2 Dermacentor silvarum | reverse complement strand
CAGCTCGGTCAATGTGAAAATTACCCAAGGCGTTGTTTACCCAAGGCAGGATTAACTTCGAACTTCGACAACCTGCTTTTTTTATGTGTACCTAAGAGGAGGGTTTTCGCATTCCGCTCCCATCGCAGTGTAGCCGCCGTGAATATAACCTGCGATCTCGTCGTGTTCAGCAGCAGATCGCCGGCAACTGAGCCACCGCACCGAGTACAGAGTGTGTTGAAGCAGACATGATATCTGCAAAGTGTGTCTGTTTTTCCGGTAAACGAATTGGGGACATTTGCTGTCATTGTTTCTCATACTTATTAAACATTTTGTGAAAATATTGCCAAACAATTGTGTAATGCAATTTTTCAGCGACAATTGGTAACCGAGTGCTCACTCAAACACAGTGCATAGTGCGTTGCTCAAAGTAGTTCTAATGCGTGCAAGTCGACACAAGCCAGTGATAGATCAGTTATCCTATCAATGACGGGTGATTAATCGTTCGAAAGTATTAGCCAACGCCTAGTATACTGTATATAAGAAAGTGTTGTTTATTATTTCGAAGACAATGTTTATAGTATTGAAATTTGTACCATTTCACAAGGAAGGCTCTTCAGCCTACCGCAGCCGTGTACGAACGTCAATTTGAAGCAAACTTAGTTAAGCGGCATAATATCACGTATGCGACAGATGGAGAGGCAGTCAACCATGTCACTTTGACGTGTACGTTTCAGGCACTTTCTGGCGTTTTCGTCAAATAAAATGTCGAATAAATAACAAGCAGGACTCGAACTGGACGGCTTATATCAGGATCCATTGACTGCAAGAGGATACCACCAAGAACAGAAACGTTGAACGTAAGTTTGAACGTTGAACACTGTAGGAAGAAACGTGACGGCGGCGAACGAGCCGTGCCGTCGTTCCTACTAAGAAGGCGGCCAGTCGAGCGGAGGCCGCGACGACCAGCGTCTCAAGCTCCTGGAACAACACTGCGCGTGCCGAGCTTGCGCTTCGAGCACGCGCTGCATTTCTTTTTATTGTTTACTTCCTTGACAGTCGGCGCGAAGGCACCGGTTGGGAGCGCCGACCAAAGCGCCCCGCGTTGCAGCGTCGGTGGGCGCTACAACACGTTTCATCGAAAGTTATAAGCAAAAACAACGTGCGAACAAGGTTGATTTCGTGACGTGTGGCTCGGTTTGCACTTCCAGCGCCTCAAGATTCTGCGTGAGGAGAGCAGCGGTTGTCATCACCTGGGGAAAAGAAGAATCACTATTTATTCTAACTGCAGCTTGGTCGCAATATGTCTGGGCTCTGAACTTTCGGCAAATGGTTAACAATTACGTGGCGTCATGCTGCGTGTCTTGATCCGAACTGATGACGCTTTTTGTTCGTAAGTTCTCTTTGCCATTGGCCAGTCGTCTTCGCTAATAACACGCATGTCCGGCATCGCGATCGACCGGTATCTTCTCTTACGAACAGTTTTAGCCTAAGGACATTTGGTGAACACGGGCACTGCATACTCTTTGTGTATCTGCGCCCCCGAAGCACATTCCGCGAATACTCAACGGTTAGAAAAACTGAGGCAATTTTCACGGCCCTTGCTTCCACATTTTATTTGCAGGTGTAATAGTGCATGACACAATTAACGCCGCAACTTTCGTTTATAGACTATCTTCTAAAGTCTCGACCCAGTTCTTCAGGACAACGAAAGCTGTGGTGAATATGTAGCAGAAGAAACAAAGCTGAGACTGCCCTCCCAGACTGAGAAACTTCTGAGGTTGACCGATCCGGAAAAGTAATTGGTATACGAAGCAAGCACGACGAAAAGTGCCGCAGAGAGGGCAGTACGCTAGCGTAGTTGTGTGGCGCGGCCGTGTGTGCTAATGCTTCCCGAGAAAAGCGTCTGCTTCGGCGTCACCTCTAACGCTGCAAGTTTTCAACTTCTGTGACAGGCCTTCTACGCTGCTTTCGCCCGCTGTTAGTTCGGTTATCTTTCCTTTTTTGGGGGAGTGGGGGGTGGGAGAGGTAGCAGCAACGCCTTATTCTCATTTAGACATGAGGTATGCTGGCGCTATTTGCCGCACAAGCGCTATAGCTGCTGCTGCAATGTTACTTAAGCTGCGCGTCATTTTAGGTGCAGGTCAGTTAAGCTGCAGGCCCTTTGTCCTTCTCCGAAGAACGCTTCTAAAGCGCAGTCCTAAATATTGTGCTTTAACCTCCTTTCTGAAGATGTCGTACAAGAACTCTCCTAAAGCCTCAACTTGGGCACTTCGAATAGACATTTGACTAATGGGGACTAGTAGGAAAGCTCGTTTGTAACTTTTGGAGTGCCTCTAAGTTCCGTTTGTTGTTGTTTATTAGTTTACGTTGTTGCAACGTTTGTTTCTTTATTTGTGCAACAGTATTATGCAGATGTATCCAGCTAGTATAGAAGTGCATGATGACTTTAACATTCCCGTTCTCTGCAAGGAGATTTCGAGCGTACTGGTAGTTTTTGTGCAGCAAGAAATGCAATCCTCTCTCTTGCTCTTTCAAAACATTTAAAGTTTTTTTTTTCGTTTTTTTTTTATTGGCGCTAGTATGAGCTATGGCATAAATTAAGTAAAAATGTGTAAACGTTTTCGTTGTAAGCTTTCAAAAAGAGCCATGAAGTGAAATTGTAGAAATTCCCTAATGAACGTACTACCTTATTTCTGGAAAGTCAGGCCGTATAGATGGAACTATACGCTATATAATTTTGGTCCCAATGATAGCTATTCAATGTAGCCTACATGACAAGATGCAGAATCGAGCACATCGATGTGCTTCCAGCAATGATGACTACATTCGTAGCCTTTCGGCTATCGGTTGTAAATTTTTGGAGTCATCAGATAAGTAAGTCTAAGTCGGCGCCTTTACAGTAAATGAGAAATGTATTGGAACCAGGCTGGTCATGGTTTGAGACGCTGTCGTTTGAGACGCTGCCCCTCTGCTCGCAGACGCTGCACGGGGTTCCGAACTGGCCCTTGATGAAGTGGCGCACGAAGTGCCGGTTGGCTCCCGCCTACGGGTCAGTCACTGTGGTTAGGGGAGCGCCACCCATACCCCATAGCGCCAGCATAGTGCTACAAATAACCACTCTCCAAAGCTTGCTCAACGCATTCTTGGATAGCAACCGTGGTTGATTCTTCATAAACTTTTTATCCATGAAAATGTCCCGCTTATGCCTGGCACGCCAACCGTCCTAATTCGCAACTAGAGCGCAGAATACTATTTGGATGCAGTTTGGTACTAACTTTGTCAATTAGTAAAGGCGAGCAATGAGCTAGGACGTTTGCCACCTAATTAGTAGTAAACAAGTTATAGAAAAAGAATGAGTATGATAATATATTAACTACTAATAATCAGACATTTTTGATGGCAACATTTTAATGTCAACTTTTTCGAATACGAAACGAATAAGCATAGTAAGTATCGAATAACGAATTGAATATCGAATAGCCAAACGCAGCCGCATATATTTACACCAGAAATATTTAATTTGGAATAATTAGGTACTACGCTTGTACTGAATAGTCAAATACAAAAAAAACATCATGGATTATTAGCATCAGTTTTACATGCAATATCCCTAATTGTCATTAGAGAACTACACGAATAGCCTCTCAATATTTCTTTAGAGCCTGGTTGCCAACAAGCTCTCCGACAATGAATGACTGCTGTATTGCTCTTCTTCCCCCCTTCCCGCCACTGGCCTGCAAGATACACTAAACGACAGACAAGTAAAAATCATAGGTTGTCATGTGGGATTCCACCGCGAAATCGAAGACAACGCTCGCATTACCCATTTTGTTTCTGCATTGCTTAGAAAACTCTTGCTGTTGTTTCACTTCTGATAACTTGCGGTAAAAATTTGTTCAGCAGGCGGAGGACAGTAACCGGGCTTTAACAGCTCGTTGTTGCGAAATATTTGATTAGTTTCGATATTCGTAAATACCGAACAGTTCATCTTCGAAAACGATTACGAATAGTTGGTGTTTAATATTCGATTCGTATGCGAAACTTGGAATATTCTCCCAATCCGACTTTAAAGGAATGCATCCGACCAAAAAGTATTATTTTCGATTAACCTAGTTCGTCGCAGAGAGTCTAAGGCTGGCAGATGCAAAGTTTCATTGAAAAATGCTAATTGATAATGTAGTTATCGGTGTTCGTGCGAAAAGATATTGTAGAAATTGTGTTATCGTAGTTTTCAGAAAAAGAACTTCAACAAGAGTTTTTTATGCAATACACAAATGCATTCAATGGAAGTCCCATAATTGCCTATAACTTTTGTAATAAACAAGGAGTAAACGTAATTCTTTCTGCAACATATTTTTTTAATATATTCTGCTTTCTAAGTTCAAGTGTTATGTGGCGCCATTGAGCAAGAAAAAACACTGTTCGACAGCCGCTTCCCACGGCCCTGAGTGGCGTTGGCTAAAACTCTCAGGGCTTATTATCTCGTGCACACGAATACTCAAGGTAGTGCCGTAGTGACGCAAAGTGCCTCGAGCGGCCAGTCGCACAGACGTTTTGCATGTATTCGCGGGCTTCTTTCACGCGCGGAAGAAGACTTTTTATGTAGCACGCATTGAGGCAAGAAAAAAAGCTGTATCGGGAGTTTTTCGTGTTGTTCTGCAATTTTTCTCACTGACACTTTTCATCTAATATAATTTTTGAGAAGTTTATTCATTAAGACTAAATTGTAATTTGGCGGACTGCAAAAATTTAACTATATCTCCAAGCGACGTGCAAAGAACATCACCTTGGTTCTGTCCAGCTACGTGACATTTGCACATTTTTAAAGTGGGGCTCAAGTTACGCGGGACACCCTATATACGAGAGAGGGGGGAGGGAAATGGGAAACGTTAGCACACCGCCACCCCAGCAACTGCTGCGCGACCGCAGCGCTTGTGCGAGGTGCATGTGGAGAACAAGCAGCGTCCTAGCAAGACCAGCGTCGCCACCTGTCGAAGCAAGCGCGCAACTCCGAAGAGTGCCCCACCACCCTACAGCGCGACGGCAGCGCATCGCCGCGGTGGCCACTATACCGGCTGCGCTATTCGGCGCTTTCCAAGAGCGCTTCTTTCAAGGGACCCCAGTGGAGAAGTTTGTTGCACGCATGAACTTTCGCAGCGTGCAGCTGGATGCAACTTCTGTCTCGGCGCAAGATTTCATTCGCAATAATGACGTAGTGAATGTGAACGACTCAAGTACTTCAGTTTGAGTGTAGCTGCGTGGCGCTGATAGTCACCTTGATGGACGATCCACCTCAAAAATTGCCTACTCTTGCGCAATATTCTGCCCAATTCTAAGGCACTGCGCTTGCCCGAGGTGCGAATGCTTTCAGAGAGGTAGAGAGAAATATCGGCTTAACTAATGCAGTTTTTACATAAATACTTCGTGTGCTTTATCACTGCAATTCATCCTTTTTTAGGTGCATTTTATTTCTCTCGATTAAGAACTGTATTGTATATTCTCGGCGTAATTTTTCTGTTCTGTCCAAATAGGACGAACCTGTCCTTACAGTTCTTGTTCGTTTACCCCTACCTCCAGATTCTTGGCAGGTCCCCCGTAAAATGTACTATCGACCAAAAACGTTTACGGACCGCAGGATCACAGAAAACGCTAAATATCCGAGCAGCCTTTAAAGTAGCCAGTAAAACCGTACATCGCAATATTGTTCGCATACACCACTGGAAATTGGAATACCAGGATGCGTTTTGAGGCTGCGGAGATATTCAGCTTTTTGTCAGATCCCTTGGTCCGTAAACTTTTTTGGTCGATAGCACGTGTCCATAGTTGATAAGCAACATGATTATTATCGTCATTGGGGCGTGGCCCTGCTGTGCGGCATCGAGCTATGACGAGAGTACCATTTTGACATTCTCCCTACCGCGTTCCTCAAGAATAACTGGCGCCTTCAAACTCCTTTGCTTCGAAAGAGCGTCAGCGCGAAGATCGATCGTCCATATTTAGAAAGCCCTCGCCTGCATCCCCTCGACATATGTGCCCGGTGGCCCGAGTGACCCGTCGGTTTACGGGAGGCATCATGCCCAACCTGCCTTTGTAAGTTGATCGCCATCAAGCCTCTGTCAGAGCGGTAGCAAAAACCCTGCGCATGCTTCTCCGAAGAGGAAGAACTTCTGATCAGAGATAACCCCTTTCCGTCTCGGGACGAACTAGCGTGGAAGCATTATGACCCCCGTTCCGAGCACGCAACATGACCAGCACATGGCAGCACCCGAGCACGCAAGAGTGGTGCTGCACCCCCGACCCCCCCTATTCCAACTCACTCCGCCCTTCTCTGAGATAGTGCGGTAGACATTTCTGTGTGCGCGGGCGCTCTTCCGTGCCGGAAAGAGAAAGTAGCAAAACCGATGACATCTGTTGAACAACAAAGAGATTTATGGTCATGTCTCTCACCCTCTGTGTGTACGCAGCAGCAGGCTGCGTTCGACCTCTGTTATTGAGAAAACAGCGAGGAGTGCTTGCTCGGCGTTCTCCGTTTGCCTTCCTTGCGATTAGCGTCTAAAGATTTCATCTAAGGGCTACCTCGTCACAATGCGGTGCTTGTTCAGCAGGTAAGTCCATCACTGAATGTTGGTTGTGTTCGCACATTCGAGCACACGCTCCCGCGCACATACGCGAGCTCTGTGCTGTCCCATCCACATCAGGTTCCGGTCGAATGCGTTCACTTTCCTGCTTCCCCCGTTTCCTTTCAGCCAGGCAGACAAGAAGACTAACTGTCACGCAGTTTTCCTGCCTAGCTGTTGTTTCTCGTGGCTCCTGTTTAATCCAGAGCTGAATGCCAATTAGTGCGCACTTTTCCCCCAAATAAAATTCCAGCCTTCGCTAGTATTTCTGGACACTCCAATGTGTCAAGGTGTTGTCACGTTTTCTGATCTCGCACTGAGAGGCCTCATTGTGGACGGATGAGCATCATTCTATATGATTGATTTCATTGATGACTGTCGCCAAAATTGCCGGCTTTTAGGATCCAGCCATACGCGCATAGAATGCCTATTTGAAAGCATGCTCTACAACTGTGTAGACAACTACGATTGTCCCGAATTCCATTAAATGTAGCACATTTAAAACTGCAAGGATAGAGATAACTTAGCGAAGTAACGTTGACGGGAACTTGAAACACTGAAGAAAGTGAAAAAAGAAAGACACGACGGATGTGGAGAGAGAATAGTAATTTTTACATCGTTTCTTTCTAAGAAAAATAACGTGGGGTGCTGTAGTTCCCGAAACGCATATATAATAACCGAATCACAGTTACCTGCATTCTTCACATCGTTATCAAGTGTACCGCAAACATTTATACGGGCTGTTTTCGATATTTTGTTGTTTGTTTACGCGATGTGATACGTTCAGCGTTCATTTCCTCTTTGTATGAAGATTGCCTCGGCAACGGTGAGCAGCTGACAACGGAAAACGGAGAACGACACTTCCGGTGTCAGTTGACCGTACGTAAATGATTTCGCGCGCATCGCATTTCGAATGATCTTTCAGCTTGCCTTATCTCCACACAATACATGTACTTGTCATATTGTATTTAGGCGTCTTCTATACCAAGACGTTCTTTGCTTGCCCCGAGAAGAGAAAAAAATCGCGCATATTGAAAGCATCAAACTAAAGTGTACTCGGCGGCTGATTGAGAAAGGGCGGTAGAAAATCACTGCATTTAGACTCGAACTATAGGGAGGATGGGGGTCGGCCTGCACACAGAATACTGCGTGCAACAGCGGCAGGCCACTTTGGCAGTCACTGGCGCAGGAGGGCGTGGTGACGATGCGACGCGGCGGTCGCTGCTGCTGCCGGAAGTCATTCGAGGGGGCTGGCCGCCGCAGCCGCTGCCGCGAGCTCGGGACCCGATCCCGAGGCGATAGCGGAGGCAGGGCGCTGCTACTGCTCGCACGCGGCGCGCACACCCCGGCCGGACGCGTGCGGCACGCGCCGCGGACTACGTGCCCGCAGCGAGAGCCGGCGCATGCCAGCCAAGCCTGTGCTTTTAGCACGCCTCTTCGCCGCATGCACCGGCTGCCTCCGCAGTGGTATGCGTGCAGGCACCGCGCGGGGACCGTCGGGACAGCTCGTGCTTCCACGAACTATACGCCGCCACCTTTGGTGCCTCCAAGAAGCCAAAAGTGAATTTACGACGCTTAAGAACTTGTATACAGGCATCACGCCATCTACGGGCACTTGTCGTTTTCTGAATTTTGCCCGCTTCCTTTGCTTTCACGTCTTAACCTGCATGGCAGCCAATTGGTGGACAGTGTTATGGTACCTACGCGATGACGTTGTTGGGAGAGCGTCAACGGCAATTAGCCGACGATTCCGCTTTCACCTTCCCCTAGACAGGAATAAGAAATGAAAGGAGGGTTTAGTGAGAGAATTGGATAAGTTATGCTTATCTCTTATGACAGAACACGAAAAAAAGTTTTTTTTTTTTTTAATGTATCGGATCAGCAACTATAAAACGGGAGAACTACACGCTTCAGCTAAGCGAGTCGCGCATACTCTCTGCGTGTGGTAGAATGCCAAGGAGTGTTCCGCAAGCGCTGCGCTGCAGTGAGGTTAGGAGCAGGTCAGTTGCAAGCTTTTCCTGCAGGTCCACACTTATCTTGTCGCTAAAAAGCGGACAGAAGGCGCCGGTTCTGAAAATAAACGCCAAGGCCGGTTGCACGGGGCCTTCATAAGCAGCCTGCCTGTGACCACGCTTGAACGGGCACGCACACACACCACACCTTAAGCCTACCTGGGTGGTCAGCAGCAAGCAACGAGGCACATTGTCGTCAAAGGCTTGCTGCTTTGTTCTTTCGCTCCTGCATTTCTCATCGGATCGCAATACTTGTTTCGGTTGAATAGTTGTTAAGCACGGGCAGCTCGCGGCCGGCGTGACTACGTACCGAAGCAGAACAAGAGGCCGAACTAGAGGGTTCGGATTGTTCGCGCCAGGGATAACTTTGTTGCCTTTTGTACATTCTCACTGGAGCGCTTAGAATGGACACCGCGTAGGGTGCGTGCTTTACACTGGTACACCATGAAAAATAAGATGCCTATATCGGGCACCGACAGCAGTGGCGCGGGAAACAGGCCACTGCTGAAAGTGGTGACTCGAAGCCAAAACTTCAATGCATGCGCTATGCGTTGGGTATAAGAGTCACTTGTGCTTTACGAAAGCGCCGCAGGTGTTCGAAATAACACTGGCCAGTAATGTTCTAGCGATTGCAGCGCGCTGTAGGGAGGGAAAAAAAATACAGAGAGGTCGGCCCGATGTAAGTCCTCTAAGCCTGATAATCTGCTCAGGGGGAATGCGAAGAGGAGAAAAAGAGGAGTATGAGCAATGATGATAAGGAGGGACAGTACGATGCGGCTATATGCACGTTCTTGTCCGAAGCGCGCGTTCAGAGCCTTGTATGTAAACCTGCGTTAATAAAAAATATAAGAGAGCCTTGGCGGATCACTTAGTTTGGCCAAAGGCTCAGTAACATTTTTTTCCCTGAATGGCCTGTTGTCGATTGGCGCTAACGACGAGGCCAATGCCTGCCGTTCACAACCACATTGGGGACGGGCTGCAAGTATGTGTTCCACTGTCTCAGACACATTATACATAACACTGTCTGGCGCGTGCGCACGTTGGACGCGATGAAAATTCTATCTTCTAAACGGGACTTAATGCGACAGCAATGACGCCGGTTTGCGACTTTGCTTTGACACCTTCGGTTTTACGCAGCGATAATGTCTTCTCTGAGGTTAACGTTATTTGCATGGCATCGTAATAGCCGAACTGGGATGAATACCGTAAAAACCGGAATATAGGTCGAACTTTTTTTCAAAAAACCATTGCGAAAAGTCGACCCTCGTCTTATATACCGGACATTGGCGGAAAACCTACGGAAGTCTTGAAACAATAGGCAGATGAAGTAAACAGCCGCCTTCGCCATCGCATTCAGGTTGCTTTTTCACATTTTGTTTCAAGATGAGCAGAAGGCGACAGCAATTCACCGTCGCCTTCAAGAAAAAGGCGATTCAGTACGCGGAAGCCCACGGCAACCTGGCGGGTTGCCGTGGGCTTCGTATCGTGCGACCATCGACTCGCGTGTTTGTCAGCACCTTATCATCACGGCACGGAGCAGCATTTAAATAAATACTGTCACCATTGTGCAACCGGCTGAGTCGCATTTGTTTAAAGGTAAGGGTGGCTTTCGGTACTTTTGCCATTGAAAAAGATTTTTTTCATTTTTAGAATTGGTTAGTTGGGGGGTCGACCTATATTCCGGTTCAACCTATAGTCCGGTTTTTACGGTAGCTGTAGAAGACGCTTGTCGACTCTAATGCTTTCTGTTGTAAAGCCGACGCTGTGCAATGCAAGAAACACAGGCATTTGGGCCTTTCAGAACTAATTCAGAGCTCACAAAATTTCCGCACAGTTGTTCTTTTCGAAGAGGTCTGCGTTATTGCATGTGTGCACATACACATGTGTATGCGCACACTTGCAACAACAGTTGGCATGGTCTGTATTCACAATGCAGTTCGTACAGCGGTGCGGTTTGTAAGGACAGGCGTCGACCACAATTGATAGCGAACATCTTAATGAAGGCGGCCGGCCAAAAACAAGCAGCTCTACAAACTAAAAGCTTAGAATTATGTCCGTGAAATGTTTTCTTTTTTCATTCATTCTCCGAGAAAGGGGCCGAGGAGAATATGTCTGTGGCTGAGTCAATGAGATAAGTTGGGCTCAGCCTTTGGATGATTAGTCGAGATAAGGTGAAAATTGTGTCGTACCTGCAGGTCGACAATGCTTTGGCATGCGAGAGAGTGGTTAGGCTACTTCTTCCTATGCGGTAGTCTTGTAGTCTTGATATTTTCTAAACTGGGGCCGAATTCACAAAGCTTATCGCTCGCAAAGGCTCTTTCTGATTGACTGTCCACCATGTCCGTCTATATGTGCACAGCTACTGACAGCTGCCGGTTCTTATTGAGCGCTCTAGCGAACAAACTGCTTGACGAATACGGGCCCGATTTAGTGATACTTAATGTGGAAGACGGAAGCAATGCTTCACTATACTATTCCACACCAATAATCTCAACAGATTCTTATCTGTTTTACCAAGGTGGTAATCTCAAGCTAAGCGCGGCTCTTGAAAGAACCAACTCGATGACAGGTCTGTACCAATGATCGATGCGAGATAGCAATGGTCTCATCGGGACTCAAAATAAATCTATCTTATTTTTTGTGCAAGTGCTTCAATAAATACTTTTTTTTTCAATGCCCTTTGGTTTCCTGCCGCTAGCTATTCCATGCTGTTGCAGACCATTGTGAAGGGAGTGTAGCGCCTCAAGTCGGGACCCACTGACACATTCGGGGCCCATTGACACAAACCCTGGATCACTGGTCCTATCCTCGCCGTACTTGATTTTGATTCAACCATACCATTCTTTTTGAAAACACCCCGTCGTGGTTCTCACATCTGAGCAGATGTTAGTTACCTAGGGGAAAGCAGTGCTCAAGTCAGGTATTTACGCAAAGTATTCTCCCTTCGATTTGCGCACTGTTCAGTAAACGCCGATTTTGGTTACTCACTCATATTGCACCATTTTCGTGTACTGTGTTTCACTGCAAGGCAGTTAAATCAAGGCAGTTAGCCAGACATGTAAGCCCAGGGAACGGAGTAGCTAAGAGTACTAACAAACAAACTAACGAACCAGCTAGAGAACCAATGAAAACTAAGATATAAACAAATAAAACATTCTCGACAATGTCCCATGGTTACCGATAAACGAAGACGGTAAGTTTTAGATCTCCACGCCCTTAGCCGATTACCTCGTACAGCCTCATTTGAGTCATTAGGTAGGCACGTGTTCAAATCTGTACGGGTTCCCGAGCGTCTAGCACTGGGAAGTGAAAAGACATTCAGATGTTTTCCTTAATGCTGAGATAATACCACACTGCGAGTGATCCTGGAATTGGCTCAGCATCCAGTAGTGCAACCAGCATCCAATAAGCAACCAATAATGACCACGCTTCTTGTTCCTTTGAAAGTCACTTTATTTTCCTTGGCCCAAGTGCACCTGTTCACCTTACCATGGCCTCCCTGGCAGCACTTCCTGAACGCAGCGTGTAAAAGAAGAAGAAAACAATTATGCAGATTCAACGCACATATTAGAAAGTATTTGAAGATAAGCTTTTATGAAGCGGTTAATTAAATGCTGTAGAATTGATCATCCTCAGCACAGTGTTTTGCAGCATGGTGATTACGTACGAGTCAGGACCCAGGCGATCGCACATTACATGGCGTCCGGGATCGGCCCATGCACCTTGCTATATCACACAGTTTTCAGGGTTGACCCACCGACTAAAATAGGCCCATTCAAGAGATAGTGCGATAGTAGTAGATTGACCTAGCTCCAGAATGGGCCCACTTTACTCGGCGAGAAACCGACCAAGCAAACGCGACAAACCACGGGCAAGAAGGCACACAAAGCTTCGCTTAAATAAAGTAAATATGCGTTTGATCGCGTATGTTTGTCGCGGTCAGGATATTTAGGTACGGTTTGTTGTGAGACTGGGGAATTCCGCAGAGAACAGAGCCGGCCACCGGTACATCTGTAGGGTATAGTACAAATGGGTATAGATAATTCGATTCGTTGTATGAGCTTTATTCCGTGTTAGCTATTCGGCAAGGCAACAGAAGCAGCATCAGAAGCAACAGCAGCCACGGTTAGGCTATCTTTCAGAGGTCAGAATGACCATACATTTCCTGCTCTCTTCCGACCGTCTGATGAGATGCCATATGATTATGAGGCATAATTAGACAAGGTTGTCTTTGTATTTTGTACTTTTCGTTTATCCCTCTTCAATCGCGGCGTATACCTATATGTAGGCCACTTGTTTTTGCTAATTGTGTCCCAGTAGTGGAAATAAAGAAATTACATACATTAGGCTACGTATAAATTGAACCTTCTGCTTGCCAATGTGAGCAGGTGATTTAATGTTTTGACTGAGAACTCGCGACGTGACTGGCTGCACACCAAAGCAAAATTTAATTACTCTGTAATTACGAGCACTCACTAGAAAGTGCACAGAGGATCATCCTACCGCTGTAGCTTTCTTTCTATGTACGAGTCTGAAACTCCTCGGAATAAAATTATGTAACCTTGACATATTTACTGACAGTCCACTAGCAATTTAAGGGGTTATGACGACTGACGCAAGTAGTAACGCTGCTGTATTCTGTCCTGCGCGTGCATCGCTTACTTCATTGCTAGCGAACTGCGTGGGCGCCTCAGCAGGTCAGTGAATAAATTGATTGATATTAACGCGTGTGTTGCAAACACGTGTTAATCTATATTGTATGATTTCGATACATCTCTTCGAGGTCAACTTCGGTGAACACTCGTCACTTTGTGAAACAAGCCTTTTTAGTATACTTGACCTGTCTGATTTCAATGTTAGCTTACTTTTCAGCTGCTAACGCGACTCACTCGCTCGTGACCAATCAGTGTGTGGGGGGCATAAACATTGAACTTTCACAACTATTCCGACAGATTAAGAAATAAAGGGCCAAAGAGAGCTTCGCCGCCGAGCAACTTTGTTCCCCTACGAGGCACACAGTGCTGCACATCCTCGGGGTGGCGCCAAGTCAGCCAAGCGACCAGAAGAATGCGCTGGTCTGGTAATGCGGCCGCGGGCTGGGTTTCGGGCTCCCGTGCCGAATGCGCACCCGAACTGCCGCCGGGATAAATGGACTCGCCGCTCATGCGATCCGCTTGCGCCCCCAAACGAGGCCACCGCAGGTCCGCGCAAACAAATGCCGCGTCTCGCGGATCATTTGAACTTCGCGAAGAATCCAGGCAGCGGCCTCATTCGGAGGCGGCCAAAGTCGCACGCGCCCAACCGTGAATGTTGCGCCCCACGGCCCAGGGCGCCATAGACACGCGGGCGGGCCAGGCTATGAGCAACGCTAACGGCAACCGCGCAGCCGGCCGTGCACACAGTGCGAGAACACTGCGAGGCACTGCCGCCTTCTGCGGGCGCCACGAAGACGAGCTCATCGGTGCGTGCCCGCCCGAAGTGGCTGTGTGGCTTACCACCGCCCGCCTGACACGCCGTCGCGCGCTTCCTGGGCGAGCAAACGACCGGGCGTGAAAGGGGGCGGCAGGCATACCATAATGAGAGTGCCAAGATCAATTGCAGGACGACACTGGTACACCTGCGGAAGACGGAGCAGCAACCCCTGCGCGCCCTGTCTTTGCGGATATTACAGCTGCGCGCCGCTGTCTCATGTACCCGGCAGGACAACGCGCCACGGTTGGGCCAACGTGAGGCATGAGACGGGAGCACCGAGCACGCACGCACACAATAATTCACTAATTGTGAGTATGTGCACACACACACACACACAATCATTCGTTAAGTATGTACACTCCCGTGGGAAAGTAAAACCCCGATCTCCATTCCACGGTTTTCGAGCTGCAGTTGTGGATTTATCGCTTGACAGCAAAGTTATCGTTCCTTGTACTTTATGGTACATAATCATGTGCCTGTCTAAATCATGCTGAAGTGGAAACGGCGACAACAACGTTGCTAGCTGAGGAAAAAATAGAGTTCAGTAGCAGAGGGATAGCGAGTGCGTGACGGAAGCTTCTCTGGAAACTATTAACTGGAACATACAAACCTTTCTCCAGCAGTATAGGGTAGAATAACTAGTTTAGAACTACTGCTAGATTAGAATTCATACTAAGTATATGAATACCTTTCATTTTTCTTGTTGCGTGAAGGAAACTTCTCTGGAAAATATTAAGTGGAACAAAAATTTTTATTGTGAAGATTTACGTGCAAAATACGCGATCTGATTATGAGGCATGCCGTAGTTGCGGACTCCGGTGACCGGGCGTTCTTTAACGGGCACCCAATGCACGGTACAGGGGCGTTTTTGCATTTCGCCCAATCAAAATGATGCCGCCGCGACCGGGATTTGATCC